>NW_026291781.1:0-29667 GCF_023091745.1 Budorcas taxicolor
ACAGAAATGCCATCATGTGAGAGTATATCACCCAGAAAATTGTGCGCACATAGGTGTGATAAATGAGTGTGTAGCCCCGGAATCAATTAAAATTGTGACTGATTTATTATTGAGAAGAAAAGTACCTTCAACAACTGTAGTTATATCAGGAAGATCCTCCTGATCTAAAGCAAATACTCGGGCCTGCCCTCGTGGTACTATTGCTGCAGTTGGTGCCCTAGTCTGAGCGCCCTGACCAGATGTCTGACCCCTGGTATTCTTGAATTTTAGACAATCCTTAACCCTGTGCTGGTCACTGCTACATCCTGTACACTTGTTCAATCTCTTCCAGCAATTTTCCTCTGTATGGCCCTGGCGTTGATAGAAGTTGCACTACTGGTAATGTCTAAGAGTAGTGTCTCTCGAAGGACTCTGTAAGTAGAGGTAGCTGAACTACCCTGTTGTGATCATGTTACCACTGGACGAGGTTGTCCCTGATTTTGACTCTAAACCGGTCGTGACTGAGTCTGAGTAGGCCCAATATAACTCTGAGTCTGCCTCGGCTGCTAAATTTGACCAACTGAAATAGTCTACCTCTAATACCCCTGACTCTGTGTCTGATGTGGTCGTTTACTGGGCTGACTCGGCTCCCCAAACAGATATGCGTTATGTTTCTCATATCTTGCAGCTATCCCGACTGTTGCTGCATAAGAGGGATAATCTTGAGTAGATCAATTCAACGAAATATCGGGCCTCAGCCCCATAACAAACATCTGAATGCTCTTGCTCTCTGGCTGCACTAAGGTTGGTACATAACGGGACAAGTAGGTAAAAGCAACATCATACTGATCAACTGTCTTACTACCCTGTGTCAGATTAATAAACTCTTGCTCCTGTCTCTCTATGGCTGTCTCTATGATATATTTATCTCGAAACTCTTTGACAAACTCATCCCAGGTCCGGGGTGTTGCCTCAGCCTCCCATCTAGATTTCACGGTATGTCACCATTGCTCGTCATCTCCCTCTAGCAAAAACTCAGTGCAAGCAACCCTCCTCGCATCAGTGTACTTGAGGCCAGTAAGAATTTTCTCTACTTTATTCAACCATTGCTCGACCAACATATCATTGGACACTCCGAAGAAGCTACACGGACCACGATACAAGAATTTCTCAAGGTAGTTACCACTACTGCCTTCTGTTCCACCTTGGCCCCGACACGGATTACCTACGGGGACATTTCCTCCCTGTCGGTGCAATACTCCTGTAATCTGACCTATTGCAGCAGTTAACCGCGCATTGATAGTCTGTTGATCTACTTCTTCTTCCCAGACATTCTGATTTCTAGTATGACAACGAGGCCCCATCTCAAATAACTAGAATGCAAAGTATTATGACAAGCATATATATAGTTTACAAATAAGTCACATAAGGATAATCTCAAATAAGTTCACATAAAACCACATATAAGATAATACAAGCACTTTACATACAAAAGATACAAATAAGACACTTAATCATACGTTACAATCTAAACTTTTCACATTCATACAATAACCCATAAAAGACATTTCACATTCTCATTTTCCATGCTAGTATGTTCTTTACTAAATCAATCTTTCACTTAGTCAATCAAAGAGATACTTACTCACACAATTACACTTTCACATAATAGACCTCTACCCCACAGACCGAGAAACCTATCCCAGCTCATGCATTCTATAAGCTCTAATACCACCTCAATGTCACGCCCCAACCTAACCCTATGCTAAAAGGTTAAGTCCGGACCTGACAAACGGACACAGTCTCCTCTGTACTGTGGACATTCTGGATACATGTAAACATCACATAAAACCACAATACAAAACTAGAATTTCAACAACTCCAACTTTAACTAATTCCAAGCTTCATGGCCATCCGAGCCTTAAGCAACACAATACATTATAAACACATACAAGCATGCAATTCATAATCCTAGAATCTTATCTTTTGACCGCTTATCATACCACTCTATGTCATCATTTAAACATACTTAAGAATTAAAGCCAACCATTCAACCATTGCATTCATACCCAAGCATGCAACAAAACTAGAAGCAGAAAAATAAGTTATTTCATGCCACAGTTACATATCTCATACTACATCCATCTAACTTTCAACCTTACAACTGCACAAATATATACATAAGCCCATAGGCTCGAAAATAGGACATCAAATAATACAAACAAGCCTGCACATAAAGTCCAGCAAGAAACACATTCACCTCAAGCAAATAGCACACAGCAACTAAGGCAATTGCTCAGCCTGCACCTCTACCTCTTCTCCCTCGACCACAACAAGCTGGGGATCAACCTCAGCACCTCTTGAAACATGTTAGCGAGGTATGAGAAACCACAATTGCCCAGTGATGGATATAGTCTAACGGGGCGTACAATGCAACAATTAATACAATTAAAGCAATTAAACAACGAAATGACAAGTTACCACACATTAAAATGATACAATTCACTTTAACCCCAACACTCCAGAATTCACTTGATCTTCAATCGCAAACCTCGATCAATGTACCAGCATAAACCCCAATCACTCTAGTGGGTGTACTCCAGATGTACCCCGAGAATCCTACGACCCAATACCCCCTGGCAATCTTCAGACCAGGCAAGTGAGGGATTAGAGCATGGAGAACGAATATCCACTGGGAAGCCCGTTGCCACCCAGCCGATACCCAATACATCCGTTGCTGACACTATAGTTGCGCAACCACTATGCAATATACTTTAACAATTGACAATATAATAACACTGTAAGGCAATAACACTTAGGAGGGACAACAAAGTAGGTTGCCCTTGAAAATAGTTAAAATACAAACAATAGTATGAAATCAACTAAAGGAACATAAAGGGGTAAATTGCATATTTTTCACAAAACATTACCAAAATCTCACAATTAACTTAAAAGTACCTCCAAACACCTAATAAGCATTGACAAGATCATAGAAGTGTAAAACAATCGATTTCCCACTAAATCCCCTTTATAACCTAAACCATTTGATCCCAAATTAAAAGATAATGTTCCAATTTCACAAAGGAGCTATACCATACTTCTAATTACTCCTTATGGAACCCCTATGACCCTTGAAACTATCCAATTACCCGAAATTATCATAAAAACCGTGATTGCCCCTTTGTGAGTTTATACTACACGTACCCTAAACGAAACTCAATCGAGAATTAGAAAAGCATATCTAGCACCTATATAGCCTAAGAACACCAAATGTGATGCCCAAATTAACCCAAATTCGCATTACACCCAAAACCTCTTTCTAAAAGTCGCCAATTTTGTGTTTTAACTATATTCTGAGCAATTAAACCACATGGGGACATTAATCTATTCTCATTAGCATCTAAAGCATCTATTTAAAGTATAGAATCAAGTTATAAGGCACAATTTTACAAACCCTAAAAATGTACACTATTCATTGTCTTCCTCACATCATCATTTGCAAAAGAACCATAACCAAGGTATCAAGCACCACAAAAGAAATCCCTAGAACATATAAACTACTCTTTGCAAAGGAATTAAGCATAATATTGACATATAAAAGCAAATCTCGAAATTCAACTCATACACAAAAACCATAGAAATGCAAAGATAAATGAAAATCCCTCACAAATTGAAGTGTAGATGCTAGGAGATGGCTTGCTTGTGTGAGACCCCGTACTAAGCCAATACAGAGTTCAAAGTCATTTTATAACATTTCATATATTTTTGTGTTACTTAACATGCATTTGTATCAATTAACGTGCATTTAATTTCAATAACATGCATTGATATCATTTAGTGTGCCTTCGTTTCCTTTTTTGTGCATATGATTCATTTTACGTGCAATTGGTTGTTTATCGCGCATTTATGTGATTTAGGTATCGTAGGTGATAATTAGAATTTACTATACTATAATAGCTAACCAAATAGTTAGGAATCAACAAAAAGGGCAAACTAGTAGTAGTGCATTTAGTTGGGGGGCAATGTGGTCTTTTGGCAACTAAACTAAAATATCTTATCTATATACATATAGTACACACACAATTCACCATATACATACACAAAAACACTACACACACATACACACATTAGAAAACACACACACCCACACTACACACACACTACACACACAGAGATTTCAACCATAGGAAGGAGAGAGAGAAGAAAGAAGAGAGAAGAAGAAGGAAGAGGAAAGGCATTTCAAGCATCTTCAAGCTATTCTTGAGCTTTCTCTTGCATCCTACAATATTTTCTTGCATTTCAAATATTTGCAAATGTGAGGGTTGTTTTCTTAAAGGTTTTCATAGCTATGTTGAGCATGATTGTGATTGTATATGTGTATTAATATTGCTATAGCTTGCATATCTAAGCTTGGATGAGGAGATTGAATATTTGTATGTTGTAGATCTAGAAATTATAATTTAATGTTGGGTGATGGTTGATTGTGGTGTAGGGTGATTTTGGTTGAGTTTGAACTCTTGTATGATGCCTAAAACTACATTGAACATGTTTGATTGATGGTAGAAGGTTGTGTGGATTGTTAGGTTGATTTTTGAGAAAATTGTGTTTTTCCCGTGCAGCTATCCGAGCGATACAGCCCTATTCGGTCGCCCGGATAGAAGCCACAACGCCAGGCAGAAAGCTCTGATCCAGGCGTTACTTGCATCATCCGGGCGAACGGATGAAGGCTACAGCCCCCAGATGTTTGGCAACTTTGCGCAACATTTTTCGAAAGGTCATATCTTAGTCAATTCAACTCCGAATTGCATTATGTTTGACTCTAAAGTTATCTACATTCGATAAGATTCGATTCTACACCAAAATCAGATTAATTGAAGTTTGGGAACATAGGAAAATTTACCTCATAAGTTAGGGTAATGCAGAAGGATTTGATTTGCTTGGTGTATCTAGTGTATACTATTGTGTGTGTGTTGTTGTTTAAGTAGCCACTTGCAAGTCCTCATTATTATGTACTAATACCAAATGACCTTGTAATCAAATGTTTATATGAATATTTATAGTGCTATTGGCAATTGCAAATGCATTTGAATCAGTTAAGTGTGTCAGTTGCAACCATTAATGAATGCGGGTAGCAACGAGACCTCTGGGCAGCAACGGGCTCGCTGGTATATCTCGCTTATCGAGGTAGTAATGAGACCTCTAGTCAGAGGTAGGGCTTGCTGGTATATCTCGCCTACCAAATGTTTTCATCCCTTTTCTTCCAAGACTCATTGATCCTCCTACGGGTCGGGACCTAATCATATCTTGGAAGAGTTAGGTTGTTTAATGTCATTGAATCTTGATCATATATCTTGTACTCTCGTTCGAATATCCTTGTGTGCATGACATCTTTTATCAAACCGATTACGAAAAGATAATACCTTTGCAAAAAGCCTTTCTTGTTTACCTCCTCACTGAGCTATATGCGAGGATCTAGCTCACCCCTCTTTTCCAACATTACAGGTTGTCCGGAGCTGGAGCTTAGCTTAAGAATAGTTCCTCGTCTTAGTTAACCTTTTGTTGTAATAGAATGAGTTAGGCATGTGACTTATTTGATGTAATGTATTAATCTCATGGACACTTAACTATGTAACTAATTTGATACATTACTCTTTTGAGGCCTAGTTGTAGTAGTTGGACATGTGTGAAGTAACGTAGTGAATCCAGGTCTTGTAATTTGAACTTGGTGGTTGTAATATTATTTATTAGTGATGAAGTTTGTATAATGGGTGTTATTAGAATTAGTGTAATATATGGTTTGATGCTTTATTTTATGGTTAATAGTGCTCGGGCAATTGTATTATGCCTTAACGGACTTAGGCAGAGTGATCTTCTTAAGCCCATGGCATCACGATCCTAGAACCCTTGAGGATTCGTAAGCTTAAATTTTAATTCCCTGTCATTATTGTGGTATCAGAGACCGTTTCAACAATTAAGAAAATAGGGTCGTGACAGCTTGTACTTGGAATGGATTGATATGAGCTCAAAGTGAAGATTGCCAAGAAAAATTAAGGTTTTTCTCCTTCTTTTTCCTGCTGCAGGGTCTCAGGTTTGGGGGGTACTATTTGGGCTTTTGTTATTTTTTTTCTTAGTTATATGTGTTATGAGGTGTATAAGTGGTATATTAATCAAGTGGGGCTGATTTGGTCACTTGATAATTGCTCAAAACTAATTCAATTAAGCTTAGAATTGCAATTAAAAGTTTAGCCAATTAATTCATGTAACAACTTCACCAATTCACTATTCACTCAAACCGTGAAAACATTTTCTAAACGAGCCTTCCTAACACTAATTGCTCAAACACTCTTTTTTTCTCATTCCTAAAATAATCAATATAGTTTAGGAAACATGCTAATTCAAAGAAAATAAGTATTTGAAAAATGCAATGAATAGTAACCAAGGAAAGTAACAAGTAATGCATAGTTAAAATGCACAAATAGTGAATGCAACAGTTAATAGAAGTACGGTGATATTCTCGTGCGTCACAATGAACATTGGTGTGCCACGTGTATTCTATTAAGATTTGGGTGTTTGGCTGGAATTCTTTGAATACTTTGGGTATTTCTTGAATATTAAGTGTTTGATTGTTGTGTGAGGTTTATTGATTTGAGTTAAGAGGAATATTAGAGTGGTTTTGGTAAAGTATATGTATCGGTGAGTGCTTGAACTTGGTATGAATTGGAGCTTTGAGCTAAAGTAGTGGTTGCTAGGTATATTGCTATCTTGAGGGAATGTGATTAGTTAAGTGCTTTTGAGTCGAGTATGTGTTAATTGCATATTGACTGCTATCGTGAGTTGGATAGCATGTGTACCATGTCCTGAATTGAGTGAAAATGCATGTTCTCTTGTTTATATTGATTGTATTATGTGGTGGTAATTGAAGGAAATGGTGCATTCGGAGAATATTTAAAGGAGTTCTTGGCTAAATTCTCACAGGTTTGGTTTTAAAAGGTGAGGGATACATCTTACTCGACATCTTAATTGATTTACCGCTTTTTATTATAATGATTATTATGTGGTTAATAAGTATTTGAACTATTGTATTGGGTTAGAATGTGTTAGAACTATATTGATTATAATTGATTGTGTGCTAGGACAACCTCTTTTGTTGTCCTCATTGTGTGCTTATCAGCTTTTGTACTTATCGAATTGTGTGTTTATAATTATTATTGAAATATTATACTATCGTAACGAATCGATATCGTGGTTGCACAACCATTTGGGCATAGAAGTGTCGGGAAACTTCGGGGTAACATTGGGTTTGCCGATATACCTTGACTACCATGGTCCCCAATCCCACTCACCTAGTTCGGAGATCGCCAGGGGTTGTTGGGTTGTAGGATTCGGGGTACATCCGAAGTATACCCATCGGAGTATTATGGGTTATGCCGACACATTGATCATGTTCGTGGTTTGTGGATCGAGGTTCGTGATTGAAGATTGACTTTGGAGTGTTTAGGGTTATCGAAATTGTATCCTTTTGGTATGTGTGGTATTTAGCGCTTTATTGATTCTTTATTGTTTAGTTGCTATATCTTTTGCTTAATTGTTGCATTGCACGAAAAACGTTTCGAAAACTCCCCAATTATATGTTCCCTTCTTGACTAAGTATACATGTTTGTATGCTCACCCTCGTTTCTAACATTTTCAGGTTTAGTGCCTTCAGAGTTGTTAAAGTTAAAGCTTGGAAAATTTTGTGATTGGTTGTGTTGGCTTCAATTGATTGTACTTGTGAATCTATGTGAAATAGTTACGCGGCTTGGATTGTAATCTTTAGGGAACATATGAATGTTGAAAGTAATTGTAGTTGGTCTTGTATTTATTTGTATTGTCATGAAGGGTTGTAATATAATGTTTAAGTACTTGTAAGAATTGATAGTGATAGGTGGCTTGTAATAACTTAATTGTTTACTTTATCGCTTGATTGGCTTGCATGCCTACTTGGGTTAAAGAAGGTTGATTGGCGGATTTAACATATAAGAAAATTGAATAGATAATATTAGAGTGGTATGATAAGTGAAAATTGTAAACATAGCATTTCATTAGATTAAGTCATGCATGCTTGTATACCTTATTTTTTTGTTGTAGTTATAAGGCTCGGATGGCTTTAAAGATTGAAGGAGGATGTGATATTGAAGTATAAGGGTTGTTATGAATGTTGTGTACTGTATTTGTGGCTATTTCCTCTGTGAGCAGGTTGTGGATAGTCCTATAAACAAGGGAGACTCCGTTTGTTTTTCCTCATTTTTCGTGACCTCGGGGTTTGGATCAGGGCTCCGATCTCATGAGGGATTGGGGTATTACAGTTGGTATAAAATCATAGTTAGCTCGCAACCGGGACAAGGTCCTCGATCTGTTGGGTAGCGACCCGGAGTGCGTGCATGTGAAATATATTTCGAGTAGATATGTGCTTGCATGCAAGATTTGTGTTTTTATGAATGAAAATATGCCTCTATGTGTATTCTTTGTGAATATGAAGTATATGTGATATGTGTAATTATGTGATTCTATATGCACTTATGTGATATATCTATTTGTCAAGTATATGTACCTTATATACTTTTCACTGCATACATGCAATACCCTTGAAAATGGTAAGTAGATTCTTCCCTCTGTAGTGAAGAATGACAGAGAGTTGGTCCTCCAATGATGAGAACTCACAGCCAGAAGGGGCAGGTGGTCAGACTACTATTTCTGAATAGATACAAGTGTTGGTGCATATATTTACTTATGTGGGATGGTGGAATCTGTTATATGTGGAACTCGACTGTTGGAATTCTTGTTTTGTGGCATTTCCTTTGGCAGGTTATTAGTATTCTTATTGGAGTTCATGCTGGAATTTCTATACGGCGTTCATATTGGATGATTTTCTTGGGAGTTCTACATACAAGTTCATCTAGTAATTTTGTTGCATTTCTATCTGCGATCCTCATATGGTATTCATATTCCTCAAGACTTCTTATTTGGGCTCTCAAATGGTATTTTCATTGGGGCCTTTATTTGGCCTCACATTATGGGTTTTTTTATGAGGTATTCTATAGGACTTCTACATTGGCATTCATATATAATATTTTTGCTCAGCAACCGACGGCTAGAGATCTGAGTTGTCTTTTAGTTGCAATGGAGTTCTCTTGTGAAGAAGAAATTGCGGGGACACATTTGTTTAAGGGGGGAAGATTGTGACGCCCTGGACCTAGTAGATAGTGCATAACACTTGTTGCATATGATTGTGTGCTAATTAGAGTGTTTACATTAAATTTCTAGCATTTTTAGTCAAATTACTATTCACTTCCAATTTGACTGTATTATTTCCTTGGTTTTAAATTTTTTCCATATTACTTGACATTTAAGAGGCATGAGAAAAATAGTATTATGTGCATAGCATATTGGGAGTGTGAAATAAAAATTATTTTGTCTATCGTATGAATAGTAGCCTTCAAGACAATGTTTTTAGCCAAAATAGTCTTTTAACTTATTTTTTTTTTCTCAACCTAAACCCAAACCATAACCCATTTGCCCCTATCAACCCAACCACCTATAAAACTAACCAAACAAGCAAAACACAAAAAAAAAGACAGAAGCTCAAAAATTCGGCTAAGGGCCAAGAAAAGGAAAAAAAAGAAGAAAAATCTCAACCTTTGCAAATTTGAACTTGAGCTTGGAGTTGGAGACCCTAAAGCCTTCCTAGGTCATCACCAAAGCTTCTCCATCTTCATTTGGTGAAGGATGTCATCTTGCTTTACATTTTTAATAAGTTTTTGCATTTTGTTCAAATTCTTTGATTTGTCATATACTACTATTACATGTCTATCTATGCTTGAATTAACTTTTATTATGATCGTAGAACATTATTTTATAGCTATTTGAAGATTTTTATGGCTAGAAATGGAAAATACAAGTTGGAGAAGAAGATGAATAGTGTTATGAATAGTAAATTTTAAAAATTGGGATTTTTGATCTAAATTGCATTTTATCACTTTGGTTAGGTGCCATGAAGAAGGCTAAATGTATCATTTAAACAGATTTAACATTGCTAGAATTGAGAAATTTGAGTTGGAACAAAAAGGGGTCATTTTGTGTAATTGGGCCGTTTGGATGATTCGAGATTTTGTAGAGCTTCGTTGTGATTGGTTGATGATTGTTGAGTGCCTAGTAAGCTTGTAGTATTCCCTCATGGCTTGGTAGCTAGTTAATATGGCTAGAATTGGAAAATCTTCATTGGAGCTTAAAGGGGTCGTTTGAATGAAATGTTGACCGGGCATGTTTTGAGTGGTTGTATTGTCTTAGATAGGCTAAAAAGTAATTGCGGAGTGATTATGGCATTGATTGGGTGATCAGGTGAGGTAGTTGTAGTTCAAACAAACTAAGAGGCAAATCAGGGTTTTATGGTTGTTGTGGTTTAAAATAGGTTTTCTTTGCATTTAAGTGGATCATAAAGTGTCTAGGTTTGAGTGGTAAAATCGGATATCAAGTATCGTAGCTCGTTTGGATGTGGTGGCTTGGAAAAATTGTAGAAATGAATAGTATTTTATTGAATTAATGGTTAATGCTTGATTCGATGCTTGTAGTGGGTGCCATAAGTGTTAGAATGACTAAATTAATGCTTGGAATAGCTAGAATGTGGCTAGAACTTGGAGTGGATTGATTAGGATAAAGGGTCATTTGTGTGGTTTTGGGTCGTGTGAGTGTTGTATGTGTTTATAGAGCTTGATTGTGGTCCATAAGTGATTGTGAGGTTCCAGAGTGCCTATAATGTGCCTTTGATGGTAGATGGCTAGTTTTATAGTTATGGAGCAAAAGGGGCTAAATGAAAGAAAGTTAGTTGAATCTTGGCATTTGAATGTGGATTGATGAGTTGAGTGGTTTAATGAACTTGATAGGAATTTGGGGTTAATCGAGAAACCGAGATGATCGAAATGTATGGTTACATAGATAGTTGAGTATTATGAACACTGGTGTACCACATGTATTCTATTAAGATTTGGGTGTTTGGTTGGAGTTCTTTGAATACTTTGGGTGTTTCTTGAATATTAAGTGTTTGATTGTTGTGTGGGGTGTATTGATTTGGGTTAAATGGAATATTAGAGTGGTTTTGGTAAAGTAGGATATGTATAGGTGAGTGCTTGAACTTGGTATGAATTGGAGCTTTGAGCTAAAGTAGTGTTTGCTAGGTATAATGGTATCTTGAGGGAATATGATTAGTTAAATGCTTTTGAGTCGAATATGTGTTAATTGCATATTGATTGCTATCGTGAGTTGGATTGAATGTATACCTTGTCTTGAATTGAGTGAAAATGCATGTTCTCTTGTTATATTGATTGTATTATGTGGTGGTAATTGAAGAAAATGGTGCATTTAGAGAATATTTAAAGGTGTTCTTGGCTAAATTTTCACTGGTTTGATTTTAAAAGGTGAGATATACATCTTACTTGACATTTTAATTGATTTATCACTTTATATTATAATGATTATTGTGTGGTTAATAACTATTTGAACTATTGTATTGGGTTAGAACGTGTTAGAGCTATATCGATTATAATTGCTTGTGTGCGAGGACAACCTCTTTTGTTGTCCTCATTATGTACTTATTAGCTTTTGTACTTATCGAATTGTGGGTTTATAATTATTATTGAAATATTATACTATTGTATCAAATCGATATTGTAGTTGTGCAACTATTTGGGTATGGTAGTATCGGGGAACTCCAGGCATGGTCAAGCTTACCGGTATACCTCGGGTTTTGGATCGGGGCTTCGGTCTCGTGAGGGATTGGGGTGTTACAGTTACCAACGTACTGTTAGAGATATGCCCTAATGCTATATATTTGGATGACATATATTGGGGCATTTTGACATTAACTTGTATATTATGGCATTCGTGTCTATATGTCTGTTTTCATATTGACATAATTAGTATTTCATATTCTCCTTCTTTACGTGTATGAATGAGTCCATAGTATTTTCATTAGAGGAATGTATTCTAAAAGCGTTTAGAATATGTTGGTGTATTTCTTTAATATGATAAAAAATACTTAAAATATTCATAGTCCTTAGATTATTTGATCGGGACTTTAATAATCAATTACGGACTATCACATGTGTTGTTACCTTTGATTAACATAGGGATGTTAATGATAAAGGATGGTGAGCCACGTGCCATAACAGCATAGCGATGCGACTAACAAACATGTGGATGACTATTAGTTGAATAGATCATTGAATGTGACGTGAATAACAAATTACATGACTTTGGATTAATAATTTGTTATTCGTTGCGATTGTGCATGTAATCCTTAGACTTGAGACATTACGGTTGTCATATGTATTAGGGTTTGATTCTAGCGTTTGGACAATAATTGTTTCGACAAACGAGATGAGATACGACCTCTCGCAGTTTCATTCGTCTGGTATAGTGATTGACAGGTAGTGGTCAAGAGACGATCCATTAACCTCCGGTGTGAGGCGATGTCCTATGCGATCTAAGCTTGGTTGTTTAATGAGGAAATCCTTGGCCAAGGTATGAATGATGGAGAAAGGGTTTTCCATGAGTCATCCCTCATTACACCAATTAGATCTATGCATAGTATCGAGTTTATGAACTTAATCGTATCATGGTTCTTGCTCGTCGGGACAATTAATGGAAGGATTGGATTGCACGATAATCGGCGACTATAAATAGATTCACAAGAAATTGACTTCATTACCGTATATATTGTCTTGATATGTTACTAGGCGTCACTCTAGAACGTGAGGGTATTCCGAGAATGACGGAGACATTTTCGGAAAAGATTGAAAGGGTTTAATCGTCCTTCATTGCTATACGGTGGTGAATCTAGAGAGTCACACACGTTTGAGTATCATGAATAAAGTTTCTATAATGAGCTTACAATGAGTTTGGAAACGTTAAAGAGTTAATGTTGTTGTATTTGGTCATTAAGTTGTAATGGACCAAAAGTGTAATTATTGAAGGTGTTGGGGCCAAAGTATAAATATGAAAAGTTAGTTTCCAATTAATTAATCTAATATTGATTAGGATTAATTATAATCCAAGGGCCAAGGTTTGATCTTATTTGAATTCTATGGCTCGGATTTAATTAGCAAGTTAGTGGAGAATTACATATTTTTCCACTAACGTATACAACACAAAAAAAAAAAAAAAAAAAAAATATATATATATATATATATATATATATATATATATAGATATAGATATATATAAGATATATATATTATATGTCTACACATTACAATAAGTTTGGAAACGTTAAAGAGTTAACGTTATTGTGTTTGGTCATTAAAACGTAATGGGCCAAAAGTGTAATTATTGAAAGTATTGGGGCCAAAGTATAAATATGAAAAGTTAGTTCCCAATTAATTAATCTAATATTGATTAGAATTAATTATAATCTAAGGCCAAGATTTGATCTTGACTAGATCTATGGCTAGGATTTATTGTGGCAAGAATAATGGATAATTCCATAATTTTCCACTATCTAATATACTTATATTATATTGTTGCACAAGACACAAAGGTGCATTGGAGACATATATGTTGGGAATGCACAAGACACTAGGATGCATTGGAGACATGTATGTATGGAATGCACAAGACACAAGTATGCATAGGAAAAATATATGCAAAGAAAGCAAAAGAAAAAATCAGATTTTTTGACTTAACACTCAAGAGCAAAAATCTGAATTTTTCTCTCTCTATGCTCTCTCCATTTTCGACCAAGAGAAGAGTTCTTGGGCAGAATTTTTCTCTTGCTCTCTACACTTGTGTAAGCTCATATCTCCAACTAAATAGCTAGTACAAAGATTTGGTTGTGGAGAAGAAGCTCTTGGATGCTCGTGTGGACGAACTAGACCTTTTGCACGTGTGAAAGACTTGGTCATCATTCTTGTGGTGCTTCTTCATTCCTTTGGCTAGATCTTCAAGAGGTATACCTTGATAACTATTGTTCATTCATATATATGTTTATATATGTAGTAGATATGTTGATTACATGGACTAGACATAAGGTATTATGGTGAATACAAATGATATGTGTTGCTGAAAATTTTTGAAATCAAGTTTTTGCTTCCACCTAGCTCACTATATGTTGTGATTCACCTCTTGTAAGCACGATCCTTTCACTTACTTCCTCGCGTACAACCAACAAATACACATCCACATTCATTAGTCTACTTTAAGCTTTTGTCGCGGACAACCTGTAATGGTGGAAAAATAGGGTGAGCTACACCTAGCTTAATGAAGGGCAAATCGGGAAGGGTTTTCGCAAACAATTTTGTCATATTGAAAACATTTATAGAAAACCATGTCATGCACTAGAGTTTGCAAACAAGTCATGTCCTTCACATAATTATGAGCATTTAAATAACATGTTAAGTTAACCATACACATTGTGAGTAGTACATGACAATGAACATATAACCCAACTCCCCAAGGGCTAGGGCCCATGCAAGAGTTGTAACACATAATCTTGAAAAGGATACAGTTGCACGTGCATTCAATGGAAGTGACCAACCTCGAATCTTCTGTCCATATCTTTCCCCAAATGCCAATCAATAAGTGCAATCCGGATATACACTGGGGTCCATGGTAGTTGAGACTTATTGACAGCCCAATGTTGCCCATGGAAAACAAACGCTACCATGCCCATTGAGAATGGTTGCAACTGCTGCGTGTGAGACCCCGAATTTTTCCTTATTTGCAATTACATATTTTTACTTGTTTATATATATTATTTGAACTCATATAAGTGCATATGTATAAATTACACAAAAATACTAAGTTAAATGTGCATTTCAGTTTCATTTGAATTTCATTTGACTTTTGAAAAATGTTGACTTTTTATCATCTTTGACTTTTTTCAAAATGTTGACTTTTGGTCTTCTTTGACTTTTGACCTTTCATATTCTTTGACCAAATTAGGCTTATTTGTAAATACAACTCCTATTACATGATATATGTGCATTCATAACACTTTTATAAAGATTTTTGGTGAAAATTTCATTTAAAATGCCTCTTAATAGCATTTGAAGACCCTTTCCGCTAAATTTTTGAAACTAGTCTTTTAAATATTTTAAAATCTAGTCCTCCATTATTAAAAGACCCGTGATTTACTAAAAAATATTTTTGAAACAAATTAGAAATTTGAAATAGACTTTTCCGGCAAAAAAGTAGCGTTTTTTAGCTGAAAAGTATTTATGCTGAACCCGATTATTGCGTTGACTTTTGTTGACCAAGTATATATTGTAAATAAATATTTTATCATCTTAAATATTCTACAAAGGTAAAATTTCAATTAGAATTAAAATCAAAGGTTAATTTAGACTTTAGTCATTAAAAATCTTATTTTTGAAAATTTTGATCAATTCTTCTTGCATTGACTTTTCGCTTAACTTAATATATACCCAAATATTATCCAAAACACCATAAAAACACACCAAAAACCGTGACCCCTTGGATAAGGAAGAAGAAGAACATTTTCAAGGTTTTTCAAAGCATTTTTTAAGCAAAAACTTCATTTCAAGGCCAAATCACTTCATTCAAAACTTGTTTTTTCTTGTTGCGTACCTATTCTACCTATTTCTAGCCTAAGGTTGTCTCAAATGTGAGGGAAAATGAGATCTTATTTTTAAAGTTTATGTCAAATTTTTATTATTGCATATATAGTTGTTATTTTGTTAAATTGTCTTAAGATTGTTGCTAGATAGGTGATAAAGACCAACTTAGTGTAATTATAGTCATTTTAATGGTATCAACATGTATATTTATTTTTCGGGTATTAAATTGATAATTTGGCATGTTTCTTGAATAATTGTAGTTGTAGTAGTTGAAATTGAGTTGTAGTTGCTTCTATAGGCTTGTTAGTTATTGTGTAGTAAGTTGTAATTCCAAGTTTCCAATTTGAATGCCGTAACAGAAGTCAAAAATTCCAGCAATGAATGCATTTCCATTTTTAGCTTGTTGGGCATATTTTAGATGGTTTTTGGTTGGACTCCGAGGGGGTTTATGTACTTGCATTAGTGGTTGAGTGGTAGGAAAAGGTTCGGTGGTTATTTGGTTTCCAAATTGGAAGTTATGATTTTTAGAAGTTTGTGTAGTCTTTCTTTGAAATGCTTAAGTGTTGTCTTTAATAGTTTTATTGTGTTTGTGTGGTTGATACTTGGGTTAGTATTGAGTAGGCTTGGGTTTGAATGCATGTTCAAGTGTGTGTTGTGTCCAGGTGGCCTACTTTTTCATATAACTTTGATGTATTAGAATTGTTTAGTTGTTGATTGTTAAAGTGTGTTTAATTGATTGTTGAATTTTATCGAGAGGTGACCTACTTTGTTACCTCCTCTGAGAGTGATGATTGCATGATTAAATGATTAGTTGTGCATGCAAATATTTATAGCAATTGTTATTGGGCTTGGTTGTATTGTATTACCCTGGGCGACCTCAGGCTTGCCAGGCAATAACCCGACCACGAAGGCCAAATCCCTCACTCGTGTGGACGGAGAGTTCCATGGCGTGTTGGGTTATACTTCAGGGTATCCAGATTCTCTTGAGTGGGAGTAATAAGGTAGAATGATAGAGGTCGTGATGGAGGTACAAAGAGAACGACTTCAACAAAACAAGTGTATCGTATCCTTAATGCTTGGTTACTTGTGTTGCTTTAGTTGAATTATGTTGATGTTTATTGTATGTTCATTGCTCATAGGGTATTTTCCCAAGTGGTAAAGAAAAGTGGTTTTAAAATATCCTACTAAACCCTCGCTAAGCTTTGTATTGTATAAGTTCTCCCTCTTTATTGACTTTCAGGTGCTTCAGATTTAAGGTACGTGGAATATGTGCCGTCGGATAATATGGACAAGTCCAAGGCTTGAATGCTTGCTTGGATGCTTCATGTGTTGTTTTGAATTTTGTAACATGTTGTTTTGTATTAAGCTTTGATGTTTGTATTGTAAAACTCAATTTAAAGATAGTGAAAAGTATAATGCTAGTTTAGTTGTCTTACTTTTGGAATATGAATAGGTTGCTAGACTAGTTTTATTATCTATTATGCATAGGTATATTATAGCTTGTGGTATGTTGTTGAAACGGAGGCATATGGCTTATGGTTGGGATGTTGTATGATTGTATAATGAATGGTTTTGGATGTGTTGTACGTTGATGAAATGGTTGTTGGAGTTGTTGTTGAAGTTGTAGTTGGTTGTATGATGTTATAAAGGATTGGTTTAGAGTCAAGTTGTCCATATTACAAATGTTATATTGCCGAAATTCCGTTATGTCCTGACTGATCATAAGTGGGGTCGAGTTGGGGCGTGACATTAAAAGGTATCAAAGCATGATTTGTTGTAAGCCGGGGTATCCTTGGAATATGGGTAGTGGTGCTTAACATGGATGCATGTACTAAGTGTAAAGTGAATTACATGTTAATATGTTTATGTGATTAATCTATTTATGTGACTAACTTTCTATGTGATTAATATGCCTTATGTGTTAAGTGAATTAATGTGGTCAATATGTTTTATGTGACAATGTGCCTTATGTACTCAATGTGTTGTATGCAGTCAATGTGCATTATGTGATTAATGTGTATTACGTGACAAATGTGTTTTATGTGATCGAAGTGTCCTGTGTGAAGTAAGTTGTTTATGTGGTTTTAATTGTTTATAACTTGCTTATGTGAAATAACTTGCTTTAGGTGCTCAATGTACTTTAAGTGACCAATATGAGTTGCGTGATCAACTTGCCTTATGTGCAGTTTGTTGTTTATGTGACTTTAATTGTTTATAAGTTGCTTACGTGATATAACTCGTTTATGTTATATTTGCTTCCTATTCAAGATTATAGAAATTCTGTTGAGTATGGACTAGCTTGTAGAGTATCATGCACCGTTAGATAATAGAACTTTGAAGGTGAAACTCTAGATATAGGCCAACCAGTGGTAGAAGTAACGGGGAACAGTGATTCTCTGGGAATTTGCTTATTTCTTCAACTAGAGCTATCAAGTTACTCTACGGTTATGTACTGACTACCAGGATTCTTATTTGGTGTTCGTATTCAGTATTTGACTTTTGGTATTCGGTATCTATAATACCCGAGCCCGGAACATGAAATTTTTCTATTTTTTTTTTGAAAATTATATTTTTCTTAAATTCCTTGATATTTAATTGTTATTCGTTCTTTGTCGCAAGGTGCATTGCATATCGAGGGTGTTAGTTAGGAAATGATATCTAGTCCTCAGTAAATAGTGAAAATTAGTGTTTAGTGTTTTAATTTTAGTATTCTAGTTGTTGTTGATTAGAATTATAATGGTATTAGTTGTTTTAAGCTTAAAATGCATAAAATGAATTAGTTTGACCAAGTTTAGTTAGCTTTGACCAAAGCCTTGACCTTTGACCTTTTGTTGTCACCTTATATATGCATATTATAAGCAAAGCAAAGATCAAAAAGATGAAAAAGGCCAAGGGCCGAAACATCAAGGAAAAGAAAAAAAAACATTTCAACTTCAAATCTTCAAATCTTCTCGCGGGGTTGCATGGGATCGTTTCCGAGGCTTCTAATGTCATCTTCCTAGCGTCTAGTAGCGTCTAAGGTGAGGGATGCATTATTATTTGCGCATTTGAATATATTGTGTCTAAACTTTAATTTTTGTGATTTAGCCGTAGATCGTTATTTTATCTATTTTGTTGCTTGAAGAATGATCCTTGATGATTGTAGAACATGTATTTGTAGGGTTTTAGCATTTTCTACGGTTGAATATAGCTATTGCAATTTAAATTGACAATGGAATAGTAAATTATGAATAGTAAATCCCCGTTTCGTAAAAGTTGCTACGTTTTGCATTCTGTTGATGTAGAAAGATGCTAGATATGCTAGAATGCTTAAATGTATGGTTTAATTGGATTGTGTAATGGAAAAATGGAGAAAAATGCCTTGGTACATGTTGGGGTCGTTTCGGTCAAGTTTAGCGTTTCCTCGTTTTGCATGATGGCATTGTCTCGGGAGGCCATGGAAGCACTTTTGGTATGGTTATGGCATTGGTTGGGTGTTTGGTTGGGGTAGCTGTAGTTCAAACGAGCAAAGGAGAAAATTGGGGCTTTGCGGGAATTTTAGGGTAAAGTAGGGTTTTATTGCTTCTGGGTGTGCCTTATGGTGTCCTAGGATGAGTGGTAAAGTCGGTTTCCAAAACTCGTGGCTCGTTTGGAAGTAGTAGCATCTGAAAGTTAGGGCCGTTGTGTGATTTTGTTGGTTTTTATGATGTTTTGGCTTTTAGAATGCTTAATGTCACTTATTATACTTGTTGTAGTTGATTGTGATTGAAATGGTTATCAATTGTTGCTATTGCGCGCGAGAGTAACCTACTTTGTTATTTTCCCACGTGTGGCTATATCGCTCGATTGTCGCATTGTATAATGTATTGCATTCATAGAGTCAGGGGCGGGTGTGATGGGCCTCTCTGGGTAGCCTCGGGTTGCCAGGGTTGGTTGCTCTAGCCTCGTGTCCTATTCCCTTTCTTGTTTGGGTTGCCTCCCAGGGAGATTTGGGTCGTAGAATTGATTGGATGCTTCCGGGGTATTCCAAACTGAAGTTATAAGGTGGTTGGGCCGGTGCGTCGTCATCGAATTTGTGAATTGAAGTTGCTCGTGGAAAGTGAATTGTATCCTTTAATTGAGTGGTTATAGCCTTAATGCTTGTCTTGCTGTATTGTTGGCTTAGCTTGTATCTCTAAATGTTAATTGATTGATCTACTTGACTATTTGCATTGCATTCCTCTCTCACCTCCGTCCTTGAGACCAATTAACCCTCGCTGAGCAATAGTTTTTGCTCATCTCTATCTATACTATATTTTACAGGAGTAGTTAAGGTTGTTCCTATTGAGGTGGTAGAGGAGGAGGATGAGCAAGTGGGGGTGTTTCCTTGATAGCACTTTCTTTGCTTAGCTGGTGATTGGTTGCCAAACTTTTGTGCGAGACATGCCTAATGTGTATATTGCTTGGTTATCGCTTTATTTTGAGGCTTGTAGCCTTCTATGTAGTTTCTATTTAGAGGCCTCTATGGTCTTATGCTGTATAAGCTGAAAGGTTGAAAAGTTGTAAAGCTGTACTCGAGTATCTAGTAAAGAACTGCATGCTAATGGTTTAACAGCTTAGTGGCACAAGTACCTGTGTAGTATGCATGACATTTTGGGTTTTATAAAGTTGGTTAATGAAATGATGTATGTTTTCAAAGGAAATTGTTTTGTTATCGATATATGTTGTGGTTTCCGCATATATTCCATTGAATGTAGGGTTTTCGAATCGTCCACGGTACAGAGGAGACTCCGTCCGTGTGTCGGGTCCGGGCTTGGCCTTTTGCGGGGTCGGGTCGGGGCGTGACAGTATCCTTTTTGGAATTCTTATTTGGATTCTTTTCGGCAAATGGTGATCTTATACGACATTCTTCCTCAGGATTTCTATATGGAGATTCTTATTTTGTATATTACTTTGGAACTCTTCTTTGATATTTTATGCGATATTCTTATGTGGAATTCTTATATGGTGTTATCCAGAGTTCTTATTTCGGGATTATTATTCGGTATTCTCACTCGGCGATCTTGTTGTGGTTTCACTTGGTATTCTTGATCGATATACTATCCTGGGATTCATAAATGGCAATCTTCGGTAATTTTATTATGAATTATTCTTCAAAAGTCCTACTCCGTGTTCATATCCTTCATCCTTATTCAGGCTTCTCATTTGAGGATTTTTATTCAATAATTTTGTTCAATGTTTTTGCTTGGTGTTCCCAATTGGTATTCGAAATTTGGTATTCGGTCTTTCATTCGTATGTTTGAGCCATCACCTAAGTTTTTCTATGGATCGAGGAAGAATTGCGAGGACGCAATTGTTTTAAGGGGGGTAGAATGTGATATCTTGAATTTTTTCTTATTTGCAATTACGTGTTTTCACTTGTTTATATATATTATTTGAACTCATATACGTGCATATGTATAAATTGCACAAAAATACAAAGTTCAATGTGCATTTCAGTCTCATTTGAATTTCATTTGACTTTTGAAGACTTTTGATCATCGTTGACTTTTTTCAAAATGTTGACTTTTGGTCTTCTTTGAATTTTGACCTTTCATCTTCTTTGACCAAACTGGGTTTATTTTAAATACTACTCCTATGACATGATATATGTCCATTCATAACACTTTTATAAAGAGTTTTGGTGAAAATTTAATTTAAAGTGTCTTTTAATAGCATTTGAGGACCCTTTCCGCTAAACTTTTGAAACTAGTTTTTTAAATATTTTCAAATCTAGTCCTCCATTATTAAAAGACCTGTGATTTACTAAAATCAAAGGCTAATTTAGACTTTAGTCATTAAAAATCTTATTTTTGACAACTTTGACCAATTCTTCTTGCATTGACTTTTCATTTAACTTTATATATGCTCAAATATCAGCCAAAACACCAAAAAAATACACAAAAAACCGTGACTGTGACGCCCGAGAATATCATCGTACTTCTATTAACCTTTGCATTCACTGTTTGTGCATTTTAACTGTGCATTACTTGTTATTTTTCTTGGTTACTATTCATTGCTTTTTTCAACTAATTTTCTTTGAATTAGCATTTTTCCTAAACTATTTGATTATTTTAGGAATGAGAAAAATGAGCGTTTGAGTAATTAGTGTTAGGAAGGCTTGTTTAAAAAATGTTTTAGTGGTTCGAGTGAATTGTGAATTGGTGAAGTTGTTACATGAATTAATTGGCTAGACTTTTAATTGCAACTCTAAACTTAATTGAATTAGTTTTGAGCAATTATCAAGTGACCAAATTAGCCCCACTTGATTAATATACCACTTATACACCTCACAACACATATTACTTAGAAAAAAAAAAACAAAATCCAAATAGTACCCCCCAAACCCGTGACCTTACAGTAGGAAAAAGAAGGAGAAAAACCTCCATTTGTGCATGGCAATCTTCACTTTGAGCTCATATCAATCCATTCCAAGTGCAACCAAGCCATCTCCTCGCATCTACACTTCAAATTGTGAGGGATTTTCACTTATCTTTGCATTTCTATGGTTTTTGTGTATGAGTTGAATTTCAAGATTTGCTTTTATATGTCAATATTGTGCTTAATTCCTTTGCAAATAGTAGTTTATATGTTCTAGGGACTTCTTTTGGGGTGCTTGATGCCTTGGTTATGGTTGTTTTGCAAATGGTGATGTGAGAAAGACAATGAATAGTGCACGTTTTTAGGGTTTGTTTAATTGTCCCCTATAGCTTGATTCTAGGCTTCAAATAGATGCTTTAGATACAAATGAGAATAGATTAATGGAAACGTGTGCTTTAATTGCTCAGAATATAGTTAAAACACAAAATTGGCGACTTTTAAAAAGGGGTTTCGGGTTTAATGTGAATCTGGGTTAATTTGGGCATCACATTTGGTATTCTTAGACTATATAGGTGCTAGATAAGCTTTTCTAACTCTTGATTGAGTTCCGTTTAGGGTACGTGTAGTACAAACTCACAAAGGGGCAATCGGGCCTTTTATGGTAATTGCGGGTAATTGGATAGTTTCAAGGGTCATAGGAGTGTCATAAGGAGTAATTAGAAGTTTGGTATAGCTCCTTCGTGAAATTGGAACATTATCTTTTAATTTGGGATCAAATTGCTTAGGTTATAAAGGGGAAAAAGTGGAAAATCGATTGTTTTACACTTCTATGATCTTGTCAATGCTTATTAGGTGTTTGGAGGTACTTTTAAGTTAATTGTGAACTTTTGGTAATGTTTTGTGAAAATATGCAATTTACCTTTTTATGCTCATTTAGTTGATTTCATGCTATTGTTTGTATTTTAACAGTTTTCGAGGGCAACCTACTTTGTTGTCTCTCCTAAGTGTCATTGCTTTATAGTGTTATTATATTGTCAATTGTTAAAATGCATTACATAGTGGTTGCGCAACCATAGTGTAAGGGGCGGATGTATTGGATATCGGCTGGGCGGTAGTGGGCTTGCCTGTGGATCTTCAATCTCCGTGCTCTAGTCCTTTACTCGCCTAGTCCGGAGATTACCAAGGGGTGTTTGTGAGACCCCAGACCCAGCATATGGTGTACAGTACATAGTTGCATATATTAATGTGATACTATAAAAGTTTGTTATAGTTATGTGAATAATTAATTCAATTCATTCATTAATTGCATCATTTATTATATTTTTGAAATATGTGCGAATAGAATTTAGAAAAATTAAATAAGGTAACTATTTTAATATTACAATTATTAAAATTTATTCTTTTGTATTTAAGTGCTAGATTCCATTATTATCAATTAATTGTTTAAATAACCTGAGCCCGAACATGAAAATTTTTCTGTTTCTTTTTCTGAATTTCATATTTTTCCTTAATACTTGCTATTTTAGATGCATATATCCATTGAGTTTGTGTCCATAGCTTATCGGGATCAACGGGAAAAAATTTGTAAGTGAACGTAATGAATAGTAAAATTTTCCAGCAATTTTCCACTTAGAATACTTGACCCATTTGACATAAAACTTGATCCATTTGCATATAATTTGACCCACAACTAAACCCATCTACTCATATATCATTTATTATATACATATAATAGCTAAAAAAATGCTTAAAAATACTCAAAATAAGCCAAAATGCCAAAAAAATCAGCCAAAACCCCTATTACGGGAATAGTGCTTTTCTTGCAAGTTTTTGCTCAATTTGATCTTCCAAGCTCTTCCAAAGGATTCCAAACTATCAAAAAACTTCTTCTTTGCTCCTACATCTCTAATTTGGTGAGGGAGTTTGCATTTAATTGAGTTTAAAGTTTATGCCATGATTTTGAATTTTTTAATTTTGCTTGTTCCATGCCATAAGTTGCTAGTTTCTTATTCTATATAGTATTATTACATGCTAGAGACCTTGTGTATGCATTATTATAACTTGAAACTAAGTTTTTAGCAAGAATCTACATGAGGAAGATGATAAATAGTGCCAAACTAGAGTTTTCAAAAAAGGTGCAATTTAATTCGATTTGAGGATTCTAGTAGTTGCTAATTACGTCCATAAGCGTGGAAAAAATGTTAGTTGCGCTTGCTATGCACAAAAATGGGGTAATTTGATCAATATAGACTACTTTAATAAGGGGTTTCGGGGTTAACTCGAATCCGGGCACGTTTCGAGGTTATGACTAGTCTTTATTAAGTATTGAAACCTTAGAACTACCTTCGTTTCGCTTGTTTGGGTTCCGGAATTGGTACTTGTAGTGTAAACCCACGAAGAGGAATTTTCGATGTTTTCGTGTACTTGTGTTCTAGGTTATGATTTGGAGGTTCTAAATGAGGTATTTAGGTATCCTTAGATTGGTATGACGGTTATCTAGCTTAACTTGATCCTTGAATTTCGGTAGGAAGCTAAATAGCCTAGTTGAAAAAAAAGGGAAATGAATGAATTAATTGCTTTAGTACTTGTATTGCATTATAGTTGCTTCTAGAGTGTTTAAATGCAATTTCGAGGCATGTGTGAGCTTGTGGTAAAGTGTTGGGAATGGCATAATATTGATCCCTTTGTGTTCGCATAGTTAATTTCATGATAATTGCTTTATAATTGAGTAATTAAATGTTTATATGCCTTTGTGTAGCGTACGTATCATAGTAGTGAAGTTTTGTGAATTAAGTTATTTGGTTCATATGACTTTAGTTTAGTATGAACTTCAAAGAGGACTAAAGGAACTAGTTATGAACCATGTTGAGGATTGTTGTTAATTGACTCATTAATTGATTAGATAAGTGTTTAATTGTTCTTGTATAGAATGTTCATCTATTTAGAGAAGGTCGTAAGTTGAAGTACATGTTACTTGTTAAAGATTGAATGAAAATGATTATATTTAGTTTATGTTGGTTATATTGCTTGTTAATTGTATTATATGTGTAAGGTTATGATTGTGACTGGTAAAAAGCCTTTAATTGCTTCGCTAAGAGTTCAAATGGGTTGCATAGTATGTTTATCCTTCTGGGAGAAGTTTCTAAATCAGCTAGCATGATTACTTGTTTAATGTGTGACTATATCTTGCTGTGTTGCTAAACTGATTATGTGATGTGAACTTTAGTGCATTGACTGTGGGTGACATTTATAAGATTTCTTGTGATAAGTATGTGTTTACTACATGATAGGATTTGATTCCTTGAGCCAGTCCAAGATGTTGAGAATAAATTGGCACTAGTCCTTGTATCCTTGGCTAATTCTCACAGGTTTGGTAGTATTAAGGTGAGGGAGTTGCATCTTATTTGCATTGCTCTATTGTATATAAATTTTGTTGGAAAATGCCTATGCTATAAATGTTAGTTATTTAGCTTATATTGTTATCTTGCCTATATTTCTTGTAAATTATCATGTATATGTTACTTGGCTCTCGTGATCTTGACTCGGGGTTGCGCAAACCTTTTTTGACATGGTGGCGTTGAGAAACACGAGCGGTATTGGGCTTACCGTGCTCCCTCGGCTACCATAGTGCCTATTCCCTTTCTCTCGCTGAGTATACTCCACTATCCTAGTAGCGTGGTTCACCTCGTTGGGGCATATGGACCTACCTTAGGAGAAAGGGTCGTAGGATCGGGGTACATCCGAGGTACCCCATTTGAAGGAATAAGGGGTTTGCCGGCACTTGCTTGAAGATCTTGGCTCACGGCTCATAATTGAAGACAAAGTGGAACCGTATCCTTTTTATATGTGGTTAAATACTTGTCTATCTAGTCTTGTTACTTTGTGTTATATATATGGCTATCTTTGTTGCATAACATGTTGCACGCCCAGTATGCTGCATCACCTCCCTTACTGGGTAACTTTGGTTACTCATTCCTCGTCTCAACATGTCCTAGGAAAAGCTGGAGATTGGATTGCTTTCTCTGTGGCTTGCCTGCTCTATCAATGTGTAGAACAAGGAAGAATGTGTTCATGATATGCTTGTATACTATTTGAGACCTTATGGTCATGTATGTATTCATGTTATTTTAAGAAATGTAATATTAAAGTTTTAGTCTTGGGTGATGGTTATGTGCTAGTGATTTGTAATAACCTCTATTGTTTTACTTTATTGTCTAGTTAACTTCCATGCTTGTATGGATGAAATGGGAATCGATTGAAAGACTTAAAATATAAGAATATAAATAATATTAGAGTAGTGAGATAAGTGAGTTTAGACTATAGAATATCAATAATTGTGTCTGACATGCTTGTGTGATAAACTTTTGCTAAGTTGTGGCTTGGATGATTTGAATGTTGTATGTGATGTGGTGAGGTTGAAGGATATAATGGATTAAGGTTGTGGATTATGGTCTTGTGATTGTATGTTGTTGTTTATAGGTTTCCAGATAGTTCTATAAATAGGGTAAACTCCGTCCGTTTTTTCATAAACTTTTGTGCCCGGGGTTTGGAATTGGGTTGAGAATAGTGTGATCGATTAAAGTCCCGGTTCCGTGAGGGGTCGGGGCGTTACAGTGGTGGTATCAGAGCTTAGTTAGCTCTCAACCGGGAAAGGATCTTCGGCCTATAGGGTAGTGACCTTGATTGTGTATTTGTCAAGTGTGTTACGTGGATAGGATAGTATACGTGACTTGTATGTTAAGTATGATAAAGTATTATGTGCTTGGAGTGTGTCAAGTTGTGTTTTGATGAGAGCTTATGCATTTGTATTCCTTTTATAGTTTAAGTGACCTTGTGTGATTATATGATTATGCGATTGTTTAGTTTCCTAGGTGTATGATTGTCTAAGTAACTAGCAAACTAGCACGAGAATGAGAATATGAAGAGTCTATTGCATGAATACTTGAGTTAATGGAATGTCTAGATTGTTTTGCAAATTACGTCCATCGTATGTGACTGTGTGAATAATGTGTCTTGAGCGTAAATATTTGTCTATATGTGTTATATGTCTATTTAATTACTAGTTGTATGCATGTCATACATTGTCTAGGTCTAAGAAAATAAGTTTATCAAATCAAAATTTGCATGATCATCAAGATAGGTAGAGGGAGATCACTTTTTGTGCATTATGTTGATAATTTAGAGTTGGAATAAATGTTGTTTACATGATTGTTAATTGATATATGAGCTTATGTACAAATTTACCTAATTATTCAGATTGTGTAAGTAACCATTAGTTTAATCTTGTTTGAATGACTAGCTTGACACTTAGTTGTTTGGAATTGATTTGAGAATCTTATGTTGCATATAAGCGTTTAACATGTTGAATGTAGTATAACATTTGAGTTAGATTTACATGCTATAAAGAGTTAATCTGGAATATATGTATAGGTATGTGAGATTTGTATGATTTGATACAATTAGGTGTTTATGTGTACTTTTATTTGATTCCCGGAGAAATACTTATCCTGTTTATTAATAGTAACATGTGTGATTTAATTTCACGAGGTAAAACTGTCATTTGTGTTTAGATAACTTGTTAGGTAAAGTAGGTGATAATGCGTTATAGTATAGTCAATTATTGCATGACAATCTAAAATACTAACTATGTCTATGTGATAAATATTTGATATGTGAAACTTACATTCAATAAGTTGTTTACGTATTAAGAAATGTATATTTGATGTAATTTCACTTGCATACATACATAATACCATTTGAATTGGTAAGTTATCTCTCCCCTCAATAGTACGATGGTCGGCTACCAATTTCTCAGGAATGTGAATCAACAAGAAGAGGGGTATTCATCTTGGTATTCTTATCTGAGACTAATTGTGGCAGCAAATTTGGTGGCATTCCAACGGTAATATCTCTTGAGCATCTTGGAAGGAATCTCTATGTGGCATTGTATATAATGTTTATGTTTGGTATCTATATTTGGAAGAGTTCACTCTTATAAACATTCAACCAGTGTTCTTGACATGGATTCTTACTTGGATTCTTATTTGGGGCTTCACCTAGGGCATTCATTTGGTATTTCTATTGGGTATCTCTTGGTAAAATCAGTATGCGAGAACTACTACCAGATTCTCTTCAAACTACATCTCTAGTATATATATATACGGGCTTTTTCTCGGTATTTTCTAACTGGTATTTTCATAATAGCCTTTATTTGGCTACCTCGCTCGGGATTTCATCGGTGAAGTTCTCTGGTACCCTTACTGGAATTTTGATGATATTGTGGTGGATATTCTTGCTATTCTTACGGGGTGTATTGTTGGGGGTTTTCTTGAGCATAAGGAATTGCGAGAACGCAATTTTTATAAGGAGGGGAGGATGTGAGACCCCAGACCTAGCATATAGTGGACAGTACATAGTTGTATATATTAATGTGATACTTTAAAAGTTTGTTATAGTTATGTGAATAATTTAATTCAATTCATTCATTAATTGCACCATTTATTATATTTTTGAAATACGTGCAAATAGAATTTAGAAAAGTTAAATAAGGTAACTATTTTAATATTACAATTATTATAATTTATTATTTTGTATTTAAGTGCTAGATTTCATTATTACCCATTAATTGTTTAAATAACCCGAACCCGAGCCCGAACATGAAAATTTTTCTGTTTCTTTTTCTGAATTTCATATTTTTTCCTTAATACTTGCTATTTTAGATGCATATATCCATTGAGTTTGCGTGCATAGCATATTGGGATCAACGGAAAAAAATTTGTAAGTGAACGTAATGAATAGTGAAATTTTCCAGCATTTTTCAGCATTTTTCCACTTAGAATACTTGACCTATTTGGCATAAGACTTGATCCATATGCATACAATTTGACCTACAACTAAACCCATCTACCCATATATCATTTATTATATACATATAATAGCTAAAAAAATGCTCAAAAATACTCAAAATAAGCCAAAATGCCAAAAAAATCACTCGAAAATCCTATTACGGGAATAGTGCTTTTCTTGCAAGTTTTTGCTCAATTTGATCTTCCAAGCTCTTCTGAAGGATTCCAAACAATCGAAAAACTTCTCCTTTGCTCCTACATCTCTAATTTGATGAGGGAGTTTGCATTAAATTGTGTTTAAAGTTTATGCCATGATTTTTGAATTTTCGGATTTGCTTGTTCCATGTCATAAGTTGCTTGTTTCTTGTTCTATATAGTATTTTTACATGTTAGAGACCTTGTGTATGCATTAGTATAGCTTGAAACTAAGTTTTTAGCAAGAATCTACATGAGGAAGATGATGAATAATGTCAAACTAGGGTTTCCGAAAAAATTTACAATTTAATTCAATTCGAGGTTTCTAGTAGTTGCTAATTAGGTCTATAAGCATGGGAAAAATGTTAGTTGCGCTTGCTATGCACAAAATTTGGATAATTTGATCAAAATAGGCTACTTTAATAAGGGGTTTCGTGGTTAACTCAAATCCGGGCATGTTTCGAGGTTATGGATACTCTTTATTAAGTATTGAAGCATTAGAAGTGCCTTCGTTTTACTTGTTTGGGTTCTAGAATTGCTACTTGTAGTGTAAACCCACAAAGAGGCATTTTCGGTATTTTCGTGTACTTGTGCTCTAGGTTATGATTTGGAGGTTCTAAATGAGGTATTTAGGTATCCTTAGATTGGTAGAATGGTTAGCTAGCTTAACTTGATCCTTAAATTCCGGTAGGAAGCTAAATAACCTAGTTGAACAAAGGGAA